>NC_081182.1:63491110-63535134 GCF_029867415.1 Vicia villosa
TGGATACCGATTCTTGATAGTAACTTTATTCAGTTGTCTGTAGTCCACACACAACCTCATAGATCCTTCTTTCTTCTTTACCAATAACACTGGTGCACCCCACGGTGACACACTCGGACGAATGAACTCCTTCTCCAACAATTCTTCTAATTGACTCTTCAATTCGGTCAATTCAGATGCCGACATTCTATAAGGTGCCATTGACATAAGACTGGTTCCAGGAACTAACTCAATAGCAAACTCTACTTCCCTTTCAGGTGGCAGCTCTCTAACATCTTCTGGAAAAACTTCTGGAAATTCTCGTACCACTGGTAATTCATTACTCACTACTCTTCCTTTCATCTCTATCGATGCAAAAAGCATAAACACGGCTGCCCCGTCTTGAATCGCTTCACCTACTTGTCTTGCAGTCATTTCCAACTCTTCGATACTCATCTCTTCAAGAAAGATGACCGTCTTTGTAAAACAATTGATATGAACTCGGTTAAATTGCAACCAGTTCATCCCCAGAATAATGTCAAGTTGTTCAAGTGGAAGGCACACTAAGTCCATTCCAAACTTCCTACCAAATATATCAATAGGACAGTTCAGACATGCAGATGAAGTGGTCACTGAACCCGACACAGGAGTGTCAATAACCATACTTCCATTAATCTTTGATATCTCTAAATTTAGCCTCTTAGCACAATCCAATGAAATAAACGAGTGTGTTGCGCCAGTATCAATAATCGCAATCAAAGGTGTGTCATGTATGAAACACGTACCTTTAATCAGTCTATCCTCTGGAGTGGTTTCTGATCCCGACAAAGCAAAGACTTTTCCTCCAGATTGGTTTTTCTTTGGCTTGGTGCACTGTGTACTGATATGACCTTATTCGCCACAGTTATAGCAAGTCACAGTCCTCATTCTACAGTCAGGAGCAACATGGCCTACTCTTCCATATTTAAAGCACTTCTTCTCTTCTTTCTTGCACTCATTCCTCTTATGTCCTGTTTCACCATAGTTGAAGCACCTAAAGGGAGCACCAGAATCTCCCCCACTAGGCCTTTTCCAATTACCAGCTCTTGGGTTTCCCCTCCCATATGGTGTACCTCTGTCCATTGGTTTCTTACCCTTCTTATCAACTAACTCGCGAGAGTGAGATGATTTCAGCTTGATACAATCCTCCTAAAAAATCCTGCTACAGTCCACTAAATCAGCAAATCGGCGAATTCTTTGATACCTGATACCCTGTTTGATCTCATCACGAAGACCATTCTCAAACTTGATACACTTAGAGAATTCCCCAGCTGCATCGTTGGTGTAGTGTGTGTAGTACTTAGCCAGTTCCACAAATTTGGATGCATATTCAGGCACTGTCATACTACCCTGTGTCAGCTCCAAAAACTCAATTTCCTTCCTTCCCCGAACATCTTCAGGAAAATACTTCCTTAGAAATTCTCTCTTGAATATGGCCTAGGTAATCGCAATCCCATCTGAATCCAATTCAGTCTTAGTAGTAACCCACCAGTCATCAGCTTCTTCCGATAGCATGTGAGTACCGTACCTCACCTTCAGATTTTCCGCACAATCGATCACCCGGAAGATCCTCTCGATCTCTTTCAACCATTTCTGAGCACCATCAGGGTCATGGGTACCTTTGAACAGAGGAGGGTTGTTCCTCTGAAAGCTGTTCAACTGCCTGTCAGCACCAATCGCCGCTCCATTAGCATTCCCTCCCAGTACACCAGCAATCATGCCTAGAGCCTCTACGATAGCGTCATCGTTCCTTCCACCTCTTCCAGCCATTGTTCTGCTAAATCACAAAACAATCTCATCAGAATAAAAGTATCGACAGTGTTTACCTTACACTAGTCGCATACAAGGGAACACTGACACTAAGATTCTGACTCTAACGACCGACTATGCTCTGATACCACTATTGTAACACCCTTCTAAAACCCCCGCGGAAATGTAACATAATCAGAGTAATAACAACAAGGATGCTACAATTATTTAATTAAATAAAAATACCAAGTCTTTTGTCATGCTTTATTAGAAATAACCAATCATCAAAACAAGTGTTTTAGCACAGCGGAAACTTAATTAAACAGTATTAGGAATATATCCAACAAATCACAATACATAATCCATAGCCAAAATGGCATCAAAGTAAAATATGTAACGCTAAGACTATCGATCCCAGTGTTACAAATCAGAGCATGGCTCGACACGAACTACGACTAGCCTACGAGCTATCCTCACCAAATCAAGAAGCCGCTACATCCTTAATCTGAAATCATCAAAGTAAGGGTGAGTTTCATTCGAATTAATAACCATTATACAATTATAAGCAATAAAATATCATAGCAATTATCATCTCATCAAACATACATGTAATTGGAATTTATCACATCAAGCAAGCATCAGTACACAAGCATCATCTAACACACCACACAATCATTCAGTTACACAGGATATAATGCAATGAATGGACTGCCACTAATGCATGTGGTACCATACATGGGATACACCCATCCAACTGATCTTTTTCATCACCGAGATACAGTTTTAACCAGCACAAATTCCACACAATGGGAATTATGCCCACCAATTTGATCCATTTCATCACCGGGATCCATCACCAAAAATGTATGCGAATGAATGCAACATATAACATGCTTACAACATCACCAAATCCGATGTATCGCATCGTCTCATTATCATCACCAATTCATCACCGATAAGCATGTATAAGTTTTGGCATTCATTAAACTATATTACACGCATACATGTAAAACATCACCAAATGAATCATATAAACAAGGTATAAAACTCGGACTTTACGTCCCTACCACCTATTAAACATATAGGTTATTAACTCAGCTTCACAATGCTCCAAACGGCACATAAATCGGATACTCGGGTCAAAAGTTATGGGATTTTAAAGATAAAACATTTTTAGAAAAAAAGTGCAGCAGAACCCGGGTTGTCCCTACATGGGAACCGGTTCCTGGCTGCTTCCCAAAACACGCCTCTAAGTTTTACTATGGGGAACCGGGTTGTCCCTACATGGGAACCGGTTCCCAGCAACCCAGAATCCCTACGCCACTGTTTTTATAAGGGGGAACCGGTTCGTCCCACATGGGAACCGGTTCCTACGTACCTGCACAGCAAAATTCGCCATTTTGATCGTAATAACCCCATCCCATTTTCCCCAATTCATATATAAACGGACATAGCACACAATATCATCAATTTTCACATCATTACACATTTCAGACAAGTTTTATACATGTATCAACATCATATATCACAAGTATTAACAAGAATCATGTCAATTCATACTAGATTATCAAAACCTAACAAAATTCCCAACCTGACACGTACGATTGAATTACACGATAATCCTAATCAATCCTACCGCCTACAATCGCATAAGGATCACTAACCCGAAGAATCCCCCCTTACCTTAGAGTCGAATCTTCGAAGTTCTCCTTCCCTTTTGGCTCTTCTCACTTTCACGTGTTCTTCAGTTCCAAAATCTGCTTCTCCTGCTTCTGCTTCTCTTTCCCCAATTTTCCTTTATTTTATGAAAAATAAAATAAAATATTCTTAATGGACTTGCTTAGTTAACACCCCCCTTCAACTAACTATCACACTCAGCCCAACACCATATTTTATCATTTTTCCAATTAATTCCCACAAATTATTAATTCTAATAATTTAATTAATAAAATAATTAAATTAATACACCAGAATTAACGGGGTGTTACACAAAGAATCAATTATCTAATAAGCTTAGTTCATGTGCTTACGAAGAACTATTAATGAAGCTGGCGAATAAAATGAAGTTAAAGATAGCTATGATAGATAATGGTGTATGGATTTCTCTAGATGAAAACACAAAATGAAATGTGTGAATGATGTTTTGGTAGAAAACAGTTACCATTTTCGAACGTTCTTCGCGCTTCTTCTTTTTGGACTCGTATACATTTATGGATACAAGTTATCTGATAGAGCCATCAAAATACACCATTTGTTTTCAAGATGAGAGGTATGGATTTTATTCGTAGCGACGTCTTTAATAACGTTTTTCATCTCCATTCCCGTGTTTCCATCCCTAGGAGGATTTTCTATGGGGGTGTGGCTCGGCGCTTTCATAAGTGTTGTTATTGTTCAGCATATAAGAGCTGCTAATGCGAACAATAATGATAATGGAAACGCCAATATGGAACTACATCATCACAATACGACCACAAATCCTGATTCCAAAGCCGGAAATGCAGTTTCTGTTGATATTTCGGCACCTGATCAACCACGCACTTCTCCAACATCTGAACCACATTCAGAGAATCGCAGTGCTGAAACGGCCGAGTCAGCTTCAGAGAACGCTCCAGAAACGGCCGAACCAACTTCCGAGAACCGCTTTCTGAGTCGGCCGAACCAGATTACAAACCAGATTCCAAGAATCACATTCCTAAAATTTCCGACAAACCGGAAGCAACTTCCGACGAACTGAAATCAAATTCCGAGAGCCGCATTCCTGAGTCGGCCGAACCACCTTCCAAGAGTCACAGTCCTGAAATTTCCGACGATCCGAAATCAGCTTCTGAGAACCGCATTCCTGAGTCGGCCGAACCACCTTCCAAGAGTCACAGTCCTGAAATTTCCGACGAACCGAAATCAGCTTCCGAGAAACGAATTCCTGAGTCGACCGAACCGCGTTCCAAGAGTCACGATCCTGAAATTTCTGACCAACCAAAATCAACTGACGTGACAAAAGCGGCCCAAGAAGAGTGAACGGGGTTAAAGAAACCATCCCAAACCGGGTTCGGTTTTGTGTTCATTACTTTTTTTTCATTCATCTGCTGAACCGGTTAAAAAACCATCCGCAAACCAGGTTCAGTTTTGTATTCATTACTTTTTTTCATTCATCTGCTGAACCGGTGAAAAAACCATCCCCAAACCGGGTTCGGTTTTGTATTCATTCATTCTTTTTTTTTCTTTCATCTGCTGAATTGGGTAAATTTAGTGGACAATCTGGATATAGTGCAATAGAGTTTTTTTAATAAATTTTGAGTTATATGCTTATTTTTATTTCCTTCATTGATATCAAAAAATTGGTCGTTTATTTAACTTAAAATAATAGACAACAATTTTGTGTTTTATGTTGTTAGTCATTAAACTTCATATAATTAAAAGAATAATTGTAATGATAAAATCGAGAGAAATTAAAAGTATTTGTTTTAAATTCCCTTAACTTCAATGGAAATGAAAATTACATTCAATAGTTTTTAATATAACTTATTCACTCAATTATTATTATTAAATTATTTTTAATCAATTATATTAAATAATTATTCTAATTGAATTATAAAATTTGTTTAATATTTCTTCATTGGAATTAAAAAAAAACTTCTATTTTATTTTATTTACTAATTTTAAATAATTATAATTAAAAACAACAACTTAATTGGGTGCCCTTTTCGTGTGCACCAACATGATTGTTTAAGGTCTAAGTAACCGAAAATTATTAATAATTTGTTCAATTCAACTAAAATGATTTCTATAAAAAAAAACTGTTACTTTTTCTAATGTATATTAAAAAAATGAAGATCAAATGGAAATAAAAAATATTCATTTTTTAAAGAAAAACAAAATTATAATTAATATTCATTTTTAAATTTATTTACTGATTTCAATTGTTCTAAATCATAAGTTTGAAATTTGAATGCATATACCATACCTAAATTGCAATCCGCGTGAAAGTCAAATCAAATTGATCAATAATAAAGATAGTGGTTTTAAAATATTTTCATTTTTAAATATGATTATTAAGAATTGTGAGATTTAAATATTCTTAATTTTATATATATATATATATATATATATATATATATATATATATATATATATATATATATATATATATATATATATATATATATATATATATATATATATATATATATATATATATATATATATTCTAAATTAAGGAATGATTTGACACATGTATATATTTGGATATTCAAACATTTTATTATTAATTTTAAAATTTTAATATTGTTATTATTATTAATATTTTTTATTATCATCAAATATTTTTAAACAATGTTGCTTTTATAAATGCGACTATGTTATTAGCTATGACTGGGTCAGGGACGAAGAAGCGGAATCGAGGGCGGCCACCGAAAACTCCGGTGCCATTGATTCCGGTGAACCACCCTACTCCGTCGCCTCACACGACGAAGACAAGTGAATCTACTGATGTAACGATTACTGAAGAGGAATCTACTATGGAGAAGAATAAAGAGCAGGTACGCCCAAATGAAACCCTAGAATTGCTGAAACCAATTGGGGAACCTCTGAAGAATGCGATTATGGAGATAAAGGAACGGAAGCTTTGGGTTGATGTGGTATCTGAGAATCGTAACCTTGCAAAGGGATTGGTGATGAGATACATCACACCTACGATAATTGATGGGAAAGTGGAAATTGAGGTAGATGAAGAAGATGCTGTTCGTGAAATTCAGTATTGGAAGAATTCACAAATCATGTATGTGCTAAGAGAAGATCTCTGTATGAATGCGGTAAAAAATTACATGGTGAAAACATGGATTTATGTGCAACTTCCTGATATTTTGTTTCATGATATTTTTGATGTTATAATTGTCAAAAGTGTGGTCATTATAAAAGGAAGTGTTACTCACATGATAAAAGTGATAAAGAAAAATCCTAGCTTGCACAAGCATTTAGCAGTGACTCAAAATATGTTCTTTTAACAGCCAAAACAAAACTAGATCAAGATAAATCTAGTTTGTGGTATCTTGATAGAGAGTGCAACAAACATATGATTATGAACAAGATATGGTTTCTGAAACTTGGTGATTATGTAAAAAGGAATATTAGATTTGCGGGTAACAGCCAATTAGTGCAAGAATAGATTGGAGTTGTGCTTATTATAAGCGAGATTTCCAAGAATCAATTATCTAATAAGCTTAGTTCATGTGCTTACGAAGAACTATTCAATGAAGCTGGCGAATAAAATGAAGTTAAAGATAGCTATGATAGATAATGGTGTATGGATTTCTCTAGATGAAAACACAAAATGAAATGTGTGAATGATGTTTTGGTAGAAAACAGTTACCATTTTCGAACGTTCTTTGCGCTTCTTCTTTTTGGACTCGTATACTTTTATGGATACAAGTTATCTGATAGAGCTATCAAAATCCACCATTTGTTTTCAAGATGGGAGGTATGAATTCTATTCGTAGCGGCGTCTTTAATAACGTTTTTCATCTCCATTCTCGTGTTTCCATCCCTAGGAGGATTTTCCATGGTGGTGTGGCTCGGCGCTTTCATAAGTGTTGTTATTATTCAGCATATAAGAGCTGCTAATGCGAACAATAATGATAATGAAATGCCAATATGGAACTACATCATCTCAATACGACCACAAATCCTGATTCCAAAGCCGGAAATGCGGTTTCTGTTGATATTTCGGCACCTGATCAACCACGCACTTCTCCAACATCTGAACCACATTCAGAGAATCGCAGTGCTGAAACGGCCGAGTCAGCTTCAGAGAACGCTCCAGAAACGGCCGAAACAACTTCCGAGAACCGCATTTCTGAGTCGGCCGAATCAGATTACAAACCAGATTCCAAGAATCACATTCCTAAAACTTCCGACAATCCGGAATAAACTTCCGACGAACCGAAATCAAATTCCGAGAACCGCGTTCCTGAGTCGGCCGAACCACCTTCCAAGAGTCACAGTCCTGAAATTTCTGACGAACCGAAATCAGCTTCCGAGAACCGCATTCCTGAGTCGGCCGAACCACCTTCCAAAAGTCACAATCCTAAAATTTCCGACGAACCGAAATCAGCTTCCGAGAAACGCATTCCTGAATCGGCCGAACCACGTTCGAAGAGTCACAGTCTTGAAATTTCCGACCAACCAAAATCAACTAACGTGACAGAAGCGGTCTTAGAAGACTGAACTGGGTTAAAGAAACCATCCCAAACCGGGTTCAATTTTGTGTTCATTACTTTTTTTTCTTTCATTTGCTGAACCGGTTAAAAAACCATCCCCAAACCAGGTTCAGCTTTGTTTTCATTACTTTTTTTTCATTCATCTGCTGAACCGGTGAAAAAACCATCCCCAAACCGGGTTCGGTTTTGTATTCATTCATTCTTTTTTTTTCATCTGCTGAACTGCGTAAATTTAGTGGATAATCTGGATATAGTGCAATAGAGTTTTTTTTGATAAATTTTGAGTTATATGCTTATTTTTATTTCCTTCATTGATATCAAAAAATTGATCGTTTATTTAACTTAAAATAATAGACAACAATTTTGTGTTTTATGTTCTTAGTCATTAAACTTCATATAATTAAAAGAATAATTGTAATGATAAAATCGAGAGAAATTAAAAGTATTTGTTTTAAATTCCCTTAACTTCAATGGAAACGAAAATTACATTCAATAGTTTTTAATATAATTTATTCACTCAATTATTATTATTAAATTATTTTTAATCAATTATCTTAAATAATTATTTCTAATTGAATTATAAAATTTGTTTAATATTTCTTCATTGGAATTAAAAAAAAACTTCTATTTTATTTTATTTACTAGTTTTAAATAATTATAATTAAAAATAACAACTTAATTGGGTGCCCTTTTTGTATGCACCAACATGATTGTTTAAGGTTTAAGTAACCGAAAATTATTAATAATTTGTTCAATTCACCTAAAATGATTTCTATTACAACAAAAACGGTTACTTTTTCTAATGTAGATTAAAAAAATAAGATCAAATGGAAATAAAAAATATTCATTTTTTAAAGAAAAACAAAATTATAATTAATATTCATTTTTAAATTTATTTACTGAATTCAATTGTTCTAAATCATAAGTTTGAAATTTGAATGCATATACCATATCTAAATTGCAATCCGCGTGAAAGTCAAATCAAATTGATCAATAATAAAGATAGTGGTTTTAAAATATTTTCATTTTTAAATATGATTATTAAGAATTGTGAGATTTAAATATTCTTAATTATATATATATATATGTGTGTGTGTGTGTATATATATATATATATATATATATATATATATATATATATATATATATATATATATATATATATATATATATATATATATATATTCTAAATTAAGGAATGATTTGACACAATTACATTTTGGATATTCAAACATTTTATTATTAATTTTAATATTTTAATATTTTTATTATTATTAATATTTTTTATTATCATCAAATATTTTTAAACAATGTTGCTTTTATAAATGCGACTATGTTATTAGCTATGACTGGGTCAGGGACGAAGAAGCGGAATCGAGGGCGGCCACCGAAAACTCCGGTGCCATTGATTCCGGTGAACCACCCTACTCCGTCGCCTCACACGACGAAGACAAGTGAATCTACTGATGGAACGATTACTGAAGAGGAATCTACTATGGAGAAGAAGAAATAGCAGGTACGCCTAAATGAAACCCTAGAATTGCTGAAACTAATTGTGGAACCTCTGAAGAATGCGACTATGTAGATAAAGGAACGGAAGCTTTGGGTTGATGTGGTATCTGAGAATCGTAACCCTGCAAAGGGATTGGTGATGAGATACATCGCACCTACGATAATTGATGGGAAAGTGAAAATTGAGGTAGATAAAGAAGATGCTGTTCGTGAAATTCAGTATTGGAAGAATTCACTTATCATGTATGTGCTAAGAGAAGATCTCAGTATGAATGCGGTAAAAAATTACATGGTGAAAACATGGAATTATGTGCAACTTCCTGATATTTTGTTTCATGATATTTTTGAGGTTATAATTGTCAAAAATGTGGTCATTATAAAAGGAAGTATTACTCACATGATAAAAGTGATAAAGAAAAATCCTAACTTGCACAAGCATTTAGCAGTGACTCAAAATATGTTATTTTAACATCCAAAACAAAACTAGATCAAGATAAATCTAGTTTGTGGTATCTTGATAGAGAGTGCAACAAACATATGATTATGAACAAGATATGGTTTCTGAAACTTGGTGATTATGTAAAAAGGAATATTAGATTTGCGGATAACAGCCAATTAGTGCAAGAATAGATTGGAGTTGTGCTTCTTATAAGCGAGATTGCCAAGAATCAATTATCTAATAAGCATAGTTCATGTGCTTACGAAGAACTATTCAATGAAGCTGGCGAATAAAATGAAGTTAAAGATAGCTATGATAAATAATGGTGTATGGATTTTTCTAGATGAAAACACAAAATGAAATGTGTGAATGATGTTTTGGTAGAAAACAGTTACCATTTTCGAACGTTCTTTGCGCTTCTTCTTTTTGGACTCGTATACTTTTATGGATACAAGTTATCTGATAGAGCCATCAAAATCCACCATTTGTTTTCAAGATGGGAGGTATGGATTCTATTCCTAGCGGCGTCTTTAATAACGTTTTTCATCTCCATTCTCGTGTTTCCATCCCTAGGAGGATTTTCCATGGTGGTGTGGCTCGGCGCTTTCATAAGTGTTGTTATTGTTCAGCATATAAGAGCTGCTAATGCGAACAATAATGATAATGGAAACGCCAATATGGAACTACATCATCTCAATACGACCACAAATCCTGATTCCAAAGCCGAAAATGCAGTTTCTGTTGATATTCTGACATCTGATAAACCACGCACTTCTCCAACATCTGAACCACATTCAGAGAACGTTCCAGAAACGGCCGAACCAACTTCCGAGAACCGCATTTCTGAGTCGGCCAAACCAGATTACAAACCAGATTCCAAGAATCACATTCCTGAAATTTCCGACAATCCGGAATCAACTTCCGACGAACCGAAATCAAATTCCGAGAACCGCGTTCCTGAGTCGGCCGAACCACCTTCCAAGAGTCACAGTCCTAAAATTTCCGACGAACCAAAATCAGCTTCCGAGAACCGCATTCCTGAGTCGGCCGAACCACCTTCCAAGAGTCACAGTCCTAAAATTTCCGACGAACCGAAATCAGCTTCCGAAAAACGCATTCCTGAATCGGCCGAACCACGTTCCAAGAGTCACAGTCCTGAAATTTCCGACAAACCAAAATAACCTGACGTGACAGAAGCCGTCCAAGAAGACTGAACTGGGTTAAAGAAACCATCCCAAACCGGGTTCAGTTTTGTGTTCATTACTTTTTTTTCTTTCATTTGCTGAACCGGTTAAAAAACCATCCCAAAACCTGGTTCAGCTTTGTATTCATTACTTTTTTTCATTCATCTGCTGAACCGGTGAAAATACCATCCCCAAACCGGGTTCGGTTTTGTATTCATTCATTCTTTTTTTTTTCTTTCATCTGCTGAACTGCGTAAATTTAGTGGATAATCTGGATATAGTGCAATAGAGTTTTTTTGATAAATTTTGAGTTATATGCTTATTTTTATTTCCTTCATTGATATCAAAAAATTGGTCGTTTATTTAACTTAAAATAATAGACAACAATTTTGTGTTTTATGTTCTTAGTCATTAAACTTCATATAATTAAAAGAATAATTGTAATGATAAAATCGAGAGAAATTAAAAGTATTTGTTTTAAATTCCCTTAACTTCAATAGAAATGAAAATTACATTCAATAGTTTTTAATATAATTTATTCACTCAATTATTATTATTAAATTATTTTTAATCAATTATCTTAAATAATTATTTCTAATTGAATTATAAAATTTGTTTAATATTTCTTCATTGGAATTAAAAAAAAACTTCTATTTTATTTTATTTACTAGTTTTAAATAATTATAATTAAAAATAACAACTTAATTGGGTGCCCTTTTTGTATGCACCAACATGATTGTTTAAGGTCTAAGTAACCGAAAATTATTAATAATTTGTTCAATTCAACTAAAATGATTTCTATTACAAAAAAAACGGTTACTTTTTCTAATGTAGATTAAAAAAATGAAGATCAAATGGAAATAAAAAATATTCATTTTTTAAAGAGAAACAAAATTATAATTAATATTCATTTTTAAACTTATTTACTGATTTCAATTGTTCTAAATCATAAGTTTGAAATTTGAATGCATATACCATACCTAAATTGCAATCCGCGTGAAAGTCAAATCAAATTGATCAATAATAAAGATAGTGGTTTTAAAATATTTTCATTTTTAAATATGATTATTAAGAATTGTGAGATTTAAATATTCTTTTATATATATATATATATATATATATATATATATATATATATATATATATATATATATATATATATATATATTCTAAATTAAGGAATGATTTGACACAATTACAATTTGGATATTCAAACATTTTATTATTAATTTTAATATTTTAATGTTTTTATTATTATTAATATTTTTTATTATCATCAAATATTTTTAAACAATGTTGCTTTTATAAATGCGACTATGTTATTAGCTATGACTGGGTCAGGGACGAAGAAGCGGAATCGAGGGCGGCCACCGAAAACTCCGGTGCCATTGATTTCGGTGAACCACCCTACTCCGTCGCCTCACACGACGAAGACAAGTGAATCTACTGATGGAACGATTACTGAAGAGGAATCTACTATGGAGAAGAAGAAATAGCAGGTACGCCTAAATGAAACCCTAGAATTGCTGAAACCAATTGTGGAACCTCTGAAGAATGCGACTATGTAGATAAAGGAACGGAAGCTTTGGGTTGATGTGGTATCTGAGAATCGTAACCTTGCAAAGGGATTATTGATGAGATACATCACACCTACGATAATTGATGGGAAAGTGGAAATTGAGGTAGATGAAGAAGATGCTGTTCGTGAAATTCAGTATTGGAAGAATTCACAAATCATGTATGTGCTAAGAGAAGATCTCTGTATGAATGCGGTAAAAAATTACATGGTGAAAACATGGATTTATGTGCAACTTCCTGATATTTTGTTTCATGATATTTTTGATGTTATAATTGTCAAAAGTGTGGTCATTATAAAAGGAAGTGTTACTCACATGATAAAAGTGATAAAGAAAAATCCTAGCTTGCACAAGCATTTAGCAGTGACTCAAAATATGTTCTTTTAACAGCCAAAACAAAACTAGATCAAGATAAATCTAGTTTGTGGTATCTTGATAGAGAGTGCAACAAACATATGATTATGAACAAGATATGGTTTCTGAAACTTGGTGATTATGTAAAAAGGAATATTAGATTTGCGGGTAACAGCCAATTAGTGCAAGAATAGATTGGAGTTGTGCTTATTATAAGCGAGATTGCCAAGAATCAATTATCTAATAAGCTTAGTTCATGTGCTTACGAAGAATTAGTCAATGAAGCTGGCGAATAAAATGAAGTTAAAGATAGCTATGATAAATAATGGTGTATGGATTTCTCTAGATGAAAACACAAAATGAAATGTGTGAATGATGTTTTGGTAGAAAACAGTTACCATTTTCGAACGTTCTTTGCGCTTCTTCTTTTTGGACTCGTATACTTTTATGGATACAAGTTATCTGATAGAGCCATCAAAATCCACCATTTGTTTTCAAGATGGGAGGTATGGATTCTATTCGTAGCGGCGTCTTTAATAACGTTTTTCATCTCCATTCTCGTGTTTCCATCCCTAGGAGGATTTTCCATGGTGGTGTGGCTCGACGCTTTCATAAGTGTTGTTATTGTTCAGCATATAAGAGCTGCTAATGCGAACAATAATGATAATGGAAACGCCAATATGGAACTACATCATCTCAATACGACCACAAATCCTGATTCCATAGCCGAAAATGCAGTTTCTGTTGATATTCCGACATCGTATCAACCACGCACTTCTCCAACATCTGAACCACATTTCGAGAATCGCAGTGCTGTAACGGCCGAGTCAGCTTCAGAGAACGCTCCAGAAACGGCCGAACCAACTTCCGAGAACCGCATTTCTGAGTCGGCCGAACCAGATTACAAACCAGATTCCAAGAATCACATTCCTGAAATTTCCGACAATCCGGAATCAACTTCCGACGAACCGAAATCAAATTCCGAGAACCGCGTTCCTGAGTCGGCCGAACCACCTTCCAAGAGTCACAGTCCTGAAATTTCCGACGAACCGAAATCAGCTTCCGAGAAACGCATTCCTGAATCGGCCGAACCACGTTCTAAGAGTCACAGTCCTGAAATTTCCGACAAACCAAAATCAACTGACGTGACAGAAGCGGTCCAAGAAGACTGAAAGGGGTTAAAGAAACCATCCCAAACCGGGTTCAGTTTTGTGTTCATTACTGTTTTTTCATTCATCTGCTGAACCGGTTAAAAAACCATCCCCAAACCAGGTTCAGCTTTGTATTCATTACTTTTTTTCATTCATCTGCTGAACCAGTGAAAAAACCATCCCTAAATCGGGTTCGGTTTTGTATTCATTCATTCTTTTTTTTTTCTTTCATCTGCTGAACTGCGTAAATTTAGTGGATAATCTGGATATAGTGCAATAGAGTTTTTTTGATAAATTTTGAGTTATATGCTTATTTTTATTTCCTTCATTGATATCAAAAAATTGGTCGTTTATTTAACTTAAAATAATAGACAACAATTTTGTGTTTTATGTTCTTAGTCATTAAACTTCATATAATTAAAAGAATAATTGTAATGATAAAATCGAGAGAAATTAAAAGTATTTGTTTTAAATTCCCTTAACTTCAATGGAAATGAAAATTACATTCAATAGTTTTTAATATAATTTATTCACTCAATTATTATTATTAAATTATTTTTAATCAGTTATCTTAAATAATTATTTCTAATTGAATTATAAAATTTGTTTAATATTTCTTCATTGGAATTAAAAAAAAACTTCTATTTTATTTTATTTACTAATTTTAAATAATTATAATTAAAAATAACAACTTAATTGGGTGCCCTTTTTGTATGCACCAACATGATTGTTTAAGGTCTAAGTAACCGAAAATTATTAATAATTTGTTCAATTCAACTAAAATGATTTCTATTACAAAAAAAACGGTTACTTTTTCTAATGTAGATTAAAAAAATGAAGATCAAATGGAAATAAAAAATATTCATTTTTTAAAGAGAAACAAAATTATAATTAATATTCATTTTTAAATTTATTTACTGATTTCAATTGTTCTAAATCATAAGTTTGAAATTTGAATGCATATACCATACCTTAATTGCAATCCGCGTGAAAGTCAAATCAAATTGATCAATAATAAAGATAGTGGTTTTAAAATATTTTCATTTTTAAATATGATTATTAAGAATTGTGAGATTTAAATATTCTTAAATTTTTATATATATATATATATATACATATATATATATATATATATATATATATATATATATATATATATATATATATATATATATATATATATATATATATATATATATATATATATATATATATATATATATATTTTAAATTAAGGAATGATTTGACACAATTACATTTTGGTATTCAAACATTTTATTATTAATTTTAATATTTTAATATTTTTATTATTATTAATATTTTTAGGGTTAATGAACTTTTTCGTCCCTATAAATATTTCAAATTTTGTTTTTAGTCCCTCCAAAATTTTTCTTCAAGAAATCGTCCTTACAAAATTTTTCTTTCGAACTATTAGTCCCTAACGTCAAATTTCGTAGCTAATCGGTGGCTAAAGTCGTAGCTAATCTCTAGCAAATTTGACGTTAGGGACCAATAGTTTAGACAAAAAAATTTGAAGGGACGATTTCTTAAAGGAAAATTTTGGAGGGACTAAAAACAAAATCTGCAATATTTAGAGGGACCAAAAAGTTCATTAACCCATATTTTTATTATCATCAAATATTTTTAAACAATGTTGCTTTTATAAATGCGACTATGTTATTAGCTATGACTGGGTCAGGGACGAAGAAGCGGAATCGAGGGCGGCCACCGAAAACTCCGGTGCCATTGATTTCGGTGAACCACCCTACTCCGTCGCCTCACACGACGAAGACAAGTGAATCTACTGATGGAACGATTACTGAAGAGGAATCTACTATGGAGAAGAAGAAAGAGCAGGTACGCCCAAATCAAACCCTAGAATTGCTGAAACCAATTGTGGAACCTCTGAGGAATGCGAATATGGAGATAAAGGAACGGAAGCTTTGGGTTGATGTGGTATCTGAGAATCGTAACCTTGCAAAGGGATTATTGATGAGATACATCACACCTACGATAATTGATGGAAAAGTGGAAATTGAGGTAGATGAAGAAGATGCTGTTCGTGAAATTCAGTATTGGAAGAATTCACAAATCATGTATGTGCTAGGAGAAGATCTCTGTATGAATGCGGTAAAAAATTACATGGTGAAAACATGGATTTATGTGCAACTTCCTGATATTTTGTTTCATGATATTTTTGATGTTATAATTGTCAAAAGTGTGGTCATTATAAAAGGAAGTGTTACTCACATGATAAAAGTGATAAAGAAAAATCCTAGCTTGCACAAGCATTTAGCAGTGACTCAAAATATGTTCTTTTAACAGCCAAAACAAAACTAGATCAAGATAAATCTAGTTTGTGGTATCTTGATAGAGAGTGCAACAAACATATTATTATGAACAAGATATGGTTTCTAAAACTTGGTGATTATGTAAAAAGGAATATTAGATTTGCGGATAACAGCCAATTAGTGCAAGAATAGATTGGAGTTGTGCTTATTATAAGCGAGATTGCCAAGAATCAATTTTTTAAATAGCTTAGTTCATGTACTTACGAAGAACTAGTCAATGAAGCTGGCGAATAAAATGAAGTAAAAGATAGCTATGATAAATAATGGTGTATGGATTTCTCTAGATGAAAACACAAAATGAAATGTGTGAATGATGTTTTGGTAGAAAACAGTTACCATTTTCGAACGTTCTTTGCGCTTCTTCTTTTTGGACTCGTATACTTTTATGGATACAAGTTATCTGATAGAGCCATCAAAATCCACCATTTGTTTTCAAGATGGGAGGTATGGATTCTATTCGTAGCGGCATCTTTAATAACGTTTTTCATCTCCATTCTCGTGTTTCCATCCCTAGGAGGATTTTCCATGGTGGTGTGGCTCGACGCTTTCATAAGTGTTGTTATTGTTCAGCATATAAGAGCTGCTAATGCGAACAATAATGATAATGGAAACGCCAATATGGAACTACATCATCTCAATACGACCACAAATCCTGATTCCAAAGCCGAAAATGCAGTTTCTGTTGATATTCCGACATCGTATCAACCACGCACTTCTCCAACATCTGAACCACATTCTGAGAATCGCAGTGCTGAAACGGCCGAGTCAGCTTCAGAGAACGCTCCAGAAACGGCCGAACCAACTTCCGAGAACCGCATTTCTGAGTCGGCCGAACCAGATTACAAACCAGATTCCAAGAATCATATTCCTGAAATTTCCGACAATTCGGAATCAACTTCCGACGAACCGAAATCAAATTCCGAGAACCGCGTTCCTGAGTCGGCCGAACCACCTTCCAAGAGTCACAGTCCTGAAATTTTCGACGAACCGAAATCAGCTTCCGAGAACCGCATTCCTGAGTCGGCCGAACCACCTTCCAAGAGTCACGGTCCTAAAATTTCCGACGAACCGAAATCAGCTTCCGAGAAATGCATTCCTGAATCGGCCGAACCACGTTCCAAGAGTCACAGTCCTGAAATTTCCGACAAACCAAAATCAACTGACGTGACAGATGCGGTCCAAGAAGACTGAAAGGGGTTAAAGAAACCATCCCAAACCGGGTTCAGTTTTGTGTTCATTACTTTTTTTTCATTCATCTGCTGAAGCGGTTAAAAAACCATCCCCAAACCAGGTTCAGCTTTGTATTCATTACTTTTTTTCATTCATCTGCTGAACCAGTGAAAAAACCATCCCCAAACCGGGTTCGGTTTTGTATTCATTCATTCTTTTTTTTTCTTTCATCTGCTGAACTGCGTAAATTTAGTGGATAATCTGGATATAGTGCAATAGAGTTTTTTTGATAAATTTTGAGTTATATACTTATTTTTATTTCCTTCATTGATATCAAAAAATTGGTCGTTTATTTAACTTAAAATAATAGACAACAATTTTGTGTTTTATGTTCTTAGTCATTAAACTTCATATAATTAAAAGAATAATTGTAATGATAAAATCGAGAGAAATTAAAAGTATTTGTTTTAAATTCCCTAAACTTCAATAGAAATGAAAATTACATTCAATAGTTTTTAATATAATTTATTCACTCAATTATTATTATTAAATTATTTTTAATCAATTATCTTAAATAAATATTTCTAATTGAATTATAAAATTTGTTTAATATTTCTTCATTGGAATTAAAAAAAAACTTCTATTTTATTTTATTTACTAGTTTTAAATAATTATAATTAAAAATAACAACTTAATTGGGTGCCCTTTTTGTATGCACCAACATGATTGTTTAAGGTCTAAGTAACCGAAAATTATTAATAATTTGTTCAATTCAACTAAAATGATTTCTATTACAAAAAAAACGGTTACTTTTTCTAATGTAGATTAAAAAAATGAAGATCAAATGGAAATAAAAAATATTCATTTTTTAAAGAAAAAAAAAATTATAATTAATATTCATTTTTAAATTTATTTACTGATTTCAATTGTTCTAAATCATAAGTTTGAAATTTGAATGCATATACCATACCTAAATTGCAATCCGCGTGAAAGTCAAATCAAATTGATCAATAATAAAGATAGTGGTTTTAAAATATTTTCATTTTTAAATATGATTATTAAGAATTGTGAGATTTAAATATTCTAAAATTTTTATATATATATATATATATATATATATATATATATATATATATATATATATATATATATATATATATATATATATATATATATATATATATATATATATATATATATATATATATATATATATATATATATATATATACATATATATATATATATATATATATATATTAAATTAAGAAATGATTTGACACAATTACATTTTGGTATTCAAACATTTTATTATTAATTTTAATATTTTAATATTTTTATTATTATTAATATTTTTATTATCATCAAATATTTTTAAACAATTTTGCTTTTATAAATGCGACTATGTTATTAGCTATGACTGGGTCAGGGACGAAGAAGCGGAATCGAGGGCGGCCACCGAAAACTCCGGTGCCATTGATTTCGGTGAACCACCCTACTCCGTCGCCTCACACGACGAAGACAAGTGAATCTACTGATGTAACGATTACTGAAGAGGAATCTACTATGGAGAAGAATAAAGAGCAGGTACGCCCAAATGAAACCCTAGAATTGCTGAAACCAATTGGGGAACCTCTGAAGAATGCGATTATGGAGATAAAGGAACGGAAGCTTTGGGTTGATGTCGTATCTGAGAATCGTAACCCTGCAAAGGGATTGGTGATGAGATACATCGCACCTACGATAATTGATGGGAAAGTGGAAATTGAGGTAGATAAAGAAGATGCTGTTCGTGAAATTCAGTATTGGTAGAATTCACTAATCATGTATGTGCTAAGAGAAGATCTCAGTATGAATGCGGTAAAAAATTACATGGTGAAAACATGGATTTATGTGCAACTTCCTGATATTTTGTTTCATGATATTTTTGATGTTATAATTGTCAAAAGTGTGGTCATTATAAAAGGAAGTGTTACTCACATGATAAAAGTGATAAAGAAAAATCCTAACTTGCACAAGCATTTAGCAGTGACTCAAAATATGTTCTTTTAACAGCCAAAACAAAACTAGATCAAGATAAATCTAGTTTGTGGTATCTTGATAGAGAGTGCAACAAACATATGATTATGAACAAGATATGGTTTCTGAAACTTGGTGATTATGTAAAAAGGAATATTAGATTTGCGGATAACAGCCAATTAGTGCAAGAATAGATTGGAGTTGTGCTTATTATAAGCGAGATTGCCAAGAATCAATAATCTAATAAGCTTAGTTCATGTGCTTACGAAGAACTATTCAATGAAGCTGGCGAATAAAATGAAGTTAAAGATAGCTATGATAAATAATGGTGTATGGATTTCTCTAGATGAAAACACAAAATGAAATGTGTGAATGATGTTTTGGTAGAAAACAGTTACCATTTTCGAACGTTCTTTGCGCTTCTTCTTTTTGGACTCGTATACTTTTATGGATACAAGTTATCTGATAGAGCCATCAAAATCCACCATTTGTTTTCAAGATGGGAGGTATGGATTCTATTCGTAGCGGCGTCTTTAATAACGTTTTTCATCTCCATTCTCGTGTTTCCATCCCTAGGAGGATTTTCCATGGTGGTGTGGCTCGGCGCTTTCATAAGTGTTGTTATTGTTTAGCATATAAGAGCTGCTAATGCGAACAATAATGATAATGGAAACGCCAATATGGAACTACATCATCTCAATACGACCATAAATCCTGATTCCAAAGCCGAAAATGCAGTTTCTTTTGATATTCCGACATCTGATCAACCACGCACTTCTCCAACATCTGAACCACATTCCGAGAATCGCAGTGCTGAAACGGCCGAGTCAGCTTCAGAGAACGCTCCAGAAACGGCCGAACCAACTTCCGAGAACCGCAATTCTGAGTCGGCCGAACCAGATTACAAACCAGATTCCAAGAATCACATTCCTGAAATTTCCAATAATCCGGAATCAACTTCCGACGATACGAAATCAAATTCCGAGAACCGCGTTCCTGAGTCGGCCGAACCACCTTCCAAGAGTCACAGTCCTGAAATTTCCGACGAACCGAAATCAGCTTCCGAGAACCGCATTCCTGAGTCGGCCGAACCACCTTCCAAGAGTCACAGTCCTAAAATTTCCGACGAACCGAAATCAGCTTCCGAGAAACGCATTCCTGAATCGGTCGAACCACGTTCCAAGAGTCACAGTCCTGAAATTTCCGACAAACCAAAATCAACTTACGTGACAGAAGCGGTCCAAGAAGACTGAACGAGGTTAAAGAAACCATCCCAAACCGGGTTCAGTTTTGTCTTCATTACTTTTTTTTTTCATTCATCTGTTGAACCGGTTAAAAAACCATCCCCAAACCAGGTTCAGCTTTGTATTCATTACTTTTTTTTCATTTATCTGCTGAACCGGTGAAAAAACCATCCCCAAACCGACTTCGGTTTTGTATTCATTCTTTCTTTTTTTTTTTTCATCTGTTGAACTGCGTAAATTTAGTGGATAATCTGGATATAGTGCAATAGAGTTTTTTTGATAAATTTTGAGTTATATGCTTATTTTTATTTCCTTCATTGATATCAAAAAATTGGTCGTTTATTTAACTTAAAATAATAGACAACAATTTTGTGTTTTATGTTCTTAGTCATTAAACTTCATATAATTAAAAGAATAATTGTAATGATAAAATCGAGAGATATTAAAAGTATTTGTTTTCAATTCCCTTAACTTCAATGGAAATGAAAATTACATTCAATAGTTTTTAATATAATTTATTCACTCAATTATTATTATTAAATTATTTTTAATCAATTATCTTAAATAATTATTTCTAATTGAATTATAAAATTTGTTTAATATTTCTTCATTGGAATTAAAAAAAAACTTCTATTTTATTTTATTTACTAGTTTTAAATAATTATAATTAAAAATAACAACTTAATTGGGTGCCCTTTTGGTATGCACCAACATGATTGTTTAAGGTTTAAGTAACCGAAAATTATTAATAATTTGTTCAATTCAACTAAAATGATTTCTATTACAACAAAAACGGTTACTTATTCTAATGTAGATTAAAAAAATAAGATCAAATGGAAATAAAAAATATTCATTTTTTAAAGAAGAACAAAATTATAATTAATATTCATTTTTAAATTTATTTACTGATTTCAATTGTTCTAAATCATAAGTTTGAAATTTGAATGCATATACCATACCTAAATTGCAATCCGCGTGAAAGTCAAATCAAATTGATCAATAATAAAGATAGTGGTTTTAAAATATTTTCATTTTTAAATATGATTATTAAGAATTGTGAGATTTAAATATTCTTAATTTTATATATATATATATATATATATATATATATATATATATATATATATATATATATATATATATATATATATATATATATATATATATATATATATATATATATATATATTCTAAATTAAGGAATGATTTGACACAATTACATTTTGGATATTCAAACATTTTATTATTAATTTTAATATTGTTATTATTATTAATATTTTTTATTATCATCAAATATTTTTAAACAATGTTGCTTTTATAAATGCGACTATGTTATTAGCTATGACTGGGTCAGGGACGAAGAAGCGGAATCGAGGGCGGCCACCGAAAACTCCGGTGCCATTGATTTCGGTGAACCACCCTACTCCGTCGCCTCACACGACGAAGACAAGTGAATCTACTGATGGAACGATTACTGAAGAGGAATCTACTATGGAGAAGAATAAAGAGCAGGTACGCCCAAATGAAACCCTAGAATTGCTGAAACCAATTGGGGAACCTCTGAAGAATGCGATTATGGAGATAAAGGAACGGAAGCTTTGGGTTGATGTCGTATCTGAGAATCGTAACCTTGCAAAGGGATTGGTGATGAGATACATCGCACCTACGATAATTGATGGGAAAGTGGAAATTGAGGTAGATAAAGAAGATGCTGTTCGTGAAATTCAGTATTGGAAGAATTCACTAATCATGTATGTGCTAGGAGAAGATCTCAGTATGAATGCGGTCAAGAATGTTATAATTGTCAAAAGTGTGGTCATTATAAAAGGAAGTGTTACTCACATGATAAAAGTGATAAAGAAAAATCCTCGCTTGCACAAGCATTTAGCAGTGACTCAAAATATGTTCTTTTAACAGCCAAAACAAAACTAGATCAAGATAAATCTAGTTTGTGGTATCTTGATAGAGAGTGCAACAAACATATGATTATGAACAAGATATGGTTTCTGAAACTTGGTGATTATGTAAAAAGGAATATTAGATTTGCGGATAACAGCCAATTAGTGCAAGAATAGATTGGAGTTGTGCTTATTATAAGCGAGATTGCCAAGAATCAATTATCTAATAAGCGTAGTTCATGTGCTTACGAAGAACTATTTAATGAAGCTGGCGAATAAAATGAAGTTAAATATAGCTATGATAGACAATGGTGTATGGATTTCTCTAGATGAAAACACAAAATGAAATGTGTGAATGATGTTTTGGTAGAAAACAGTTACCATTTTCGAACGTTCTTCGCGCTTCTTCTTTTTGGACTCGTATACATTTATGGATACAAGTTATCTGATAGAGCCAACAAAATCCACCATTTGTTTTCAAGATGGGAGGTATGGATTCTATTCGTAGCGACGTCTTTAATAACGTTTTTCATCTCCATTCTCGTGTTTCCATCCCTAGGAGGATTTTCCATGGTGGTGTGGCTCGGCGCTTTCATAAGTGTTGTTATTGTTCAGCATATAAGAGCTGCTAATGCAAACAATAATGATAATGGAAACGCCAATATGGAACTACATCATCTCAATACGACCACTAATCCTGATTCCAAAGCCGGAAATGCTTTTTCTGTTGATATTCCGGCATCTGATCAACCACGCACTTCTCCAACATCCGAACCACATTCCGAGAATCGCAGTGCTGAAACGGCTGAGTCAGCTTCAGAGAACGCTCCAGAAACGGCCGAACCAACTTCCGAGAACCGCATTTCTGAGTCGGCCGAACCATATTACAAACCAGATTCCAAGAATCACATTCCTGAAATTTCCGACAAACCGGAAGCAACTTCCGACGAACCGAAATCCAATTCCGAGAACCGCATTCCTGAGTCGGCCGAACCACCTTCCAAGAGTCACAGTCCTGAAATTTCCGACGAACCGAAATCAGCTTCCTAGAAACGCATTCCTGAGTCGGCCGAACCACGTTCCAAGAGTCACAGTCCTGAAATTTCCGACCAACCAAAATCAACTGACGTGACAGAAGCGACCCAAGAAGACTGAACGGGGTTAAAGAAACCATCCCAAACCGGGTTCGGTTTTGTGTTCATTACTTTTTTTTTTCATTCATCTGCTGAACCGGTTATAATTGTCAAAAAGTGTGGTCATTATAAAAGGAAGTGTTACTCACATGATAAAAGTGATAAAGAAAAATCTTAGCTTGCACAAGCATTTAGCAGTGACTCAAAATATGTTCTTTTAACAGCCAAAACAAAACTATATCAAGATAAATCTAGTTTGTGGTATCTTGATAGAGAGTGCAACAAACATATGATTATGAACAAGATATGGTTTCTGAAACTTGGTGATTATGTAAAAAGGAATATTAGATTTTTGGATAACAGCCAATTAGTGCAAGAATAGATTGGAGTTGTGCTTATTATAAGCGAGATTGCCAAGAATCAATTATTTAATAAGCTTAGTTCATGTGCTTACGAAGAACTATTCAATGAAGCTGGCGAATAAAATGAAGTTAAAGATAGCTATGATAGATAATGGTGTATGTATTTCTCTAGATGAAAACACAAAATGAAATGTGTGAATGATGTTTTGCATCAAAACTAGCTATAGGTCATTCAGATGCAACTTGTCAATGAAGTTAAAGACGAAACTGAAGATGGTATGCTCATATGTGTATGCCCTTTTTGAAACAAAAATCATGAGAGTTAACAATTATTTCTTTACTTTCATAGTTGAGTACACCGATACATGTGACTCTGAGAGAAAAAAAATACATCTTCACAATTTTCAAGAGATTCAAGTTACATGTTGAAGGTGATATTTCTATGTAATTTTCACAACTTTGTGATAAAAAAAGGATAGAACATGAAGCCATTGCACCATATACACCACAACACAATAGCATGGCATAAAGAAAGAATAAAAGAATTCAAATTCGTTGAAAATATTGGAACTAGAAGGAAATGTCTTTCCTGCACTTGATGGTGTTGAGAAAGCAACCCAAGCCAATGGAAAGTCTAGGATCCATCAGACGAGAGAAAGACAAGCCAATATGATTCTACATCGAGAGGTTCAACGTAGAAGCGATATTAGTCAATAACGCCAACGATGAGTGAAAGAACTACTTGTTAAGTCTAGGACTTCAACTACAATCCACATTTGTCAAAAGTATTGAAATCAGGGCCCTAAAACCTTCAACAATTTGGATGAGCTTCGCAAATAAGGGAAAGACAAACCATTAAGAAGAAGGGAGAATGTAATGTATTCATCTTTTAGGAAAGGAGAGTGTCATTTTTTCTAATAGTTTTGTCGAACAAAGGATGTAAGTGTATATTTTAGTCACCTTTAAGCAACGTCCAATTGCATGTGAATGGATTTGAAACCGCAACATCCTACTTATTCCCCTTTAAGGGGTGAAAACAATGTAATATGAACATCTCTCGGTGGAGAAAAATGTAATATATTTTGTATAAGAGGAGAGAAGAGTGTATATTTTAACACAAGAGAAGGGTAGTGTAATATTGGTATTTCTCGGAAGAGAGAAGTGTAATATATTTTAACATAAGAGGGGAGAAGGGTAGTGTAATATCGGTATCTCTCTCGTGACTTTCTTACCAAACCATTTCACTCATGGCAAACATTGAGATAGAGAAAGTCGTTCAAGAGCTTATAAAGGAAAGGAAAAGAAAAAGGAGTACTTGGAGAGAAAAAAGGAAGTTGAATCAAGATCGTTTTTAACATAAACCAAAAATAGTAGTTTTTTACACAGGAAAAACAACAACAATGCTACATATAATTTACACAAGGTAGGGAATCTATTCAAGAATCAAAATCATATCATACATTGAATGGAATGAAATAGCCAAGGTTGCAGAGATGCAGACTCATTTTGCTTTTTAGCATATTGCATTATGTTGGAAATAGAAAAAATACATAGTATGTTTTCCATTAAAAAGAGCATTTAAGTTTTAGGTTCATGTATATTTAGATTCATGCATTTAGGAAGTTGGACTATTATTTATTTCTCCTTGTAAACATAATATGTAATTAATTATATAGTGTATAAATATTATGGATGCTGAGTGCTTTACTCACTCAAGCACATTCAGAACACTCTGATTTCTATTTTTCACATGGCATCAGAGCTCCTAATCTAGGGGACTCTACTTCCGCTAATATCAGAATTTAGAAATCTGACCGGGCATTTTTATGCTGTCAGAACCCTTAAATCTTGACTGGGCAACACGTGCTGTCAAGTTTTTTCAATTAAACGCTATCTATACTTTTCCGGCAGCCGTCCGTAGTGTTTCATACAGTTTTCTGCAGTCGTTGGTATAACTCTGCACATTTTTCAGCCGCTGTTTACACCGTTCCAGCTGCTGTCTACACCGTTCCAGCCGCTGTCTGCACAGTTCCAGCAACTGTCTGCAAGTTCCAGCCACTGTTTGCAAGTTCCAGCCGCTGTCCCTGCATTTTCTGGTATGGAAAAATCATCAAGTAATTGTAGTGTGGCGTATTCTGGTAAGCTTCCACTCTCATTTGGATTTCATGTCTCAGAAACACCTTCTCATTTATTTTGGATATTAGATTCAGGAGCTACAGACCACATGACACCCTCTTCAAAACAGTTCTCCACATATTCCCCTTGTCCCAGTAATAAAAAAATTTCTACTGCTGATGGTACTCTTGTAACTGTAGCTGGCTTTGGAGATATTCAAATAAATCATTCTATAACCTTAAAAAGGGTTCTCCATGTTCCGAAGCTATCCATGAACCTTGTCTCCATACAAAAACTTACAAATGATTTATCCTGTAGTGTAACTTTTTTTAATGATTGTTGTATATTTCAGGATAAGGACTCGGGAAAGACGATTGGACGTGCTAGAGAAAGGAATGGCCTTTACTATCTTGAAGAACCAGGTCACTGTACAAGTGTCCACTTGTCTCACTCATTTATGTCAGAGTCAATACTCTCCAAAAAGGAAAAAAATCTTTCTTTTTCATTGTCGATTAGGTCATCCTTCTTTTGGAGTCATTAAAGTTTTGTTTCCGTCTTTATTCAATAAGGTAGATATTGAAAGTCTTCATTGTGATGTGTGCGAGTTTGCTAAACATAAGCGTCTACCATTTCCATTAAACAACAAAAGAAGTCTTTCCCCTTTCTATCTTGTTCATTCAGATGTTTGGGGTCCCTCTACTAATCCAAATGTAACAGGTGCTAGGTGGTTTGTGACTTTTATAGATGATTGTACCCGGGTTACTTGGGTATTTTTACTCCAAAACAAGTCTGACGTCAGTACTGTTTTTCAAAAGTTTTTCTACATGATTAAAAATCAATTTGGAGTGAACATTAAAAGACTTAGGTCTGATAATGGAAAAGAGTACTTCAATCATGTTCTTACTTCTTTCTGTCAAAAAGAGGGAGTTGTCCATGAGTCTTCTTGTGTTAAAACACCACAACAAAATGGAATCGCAGAAAGAAAAAATGGGCATCTATTAGACCAAACCCGAGCACTGTTGTTTCATAAAAATGTTCCCAAATATTTATGGGGGGAGGCCGTTCTCACTAGCACATATCTTATTAATCGATTACCCTCTAGAGTATTAGGGTTCAAGAGTCCTATGGATGTTCTTTCTTCCTTCTATCCAAATTTGTCAACAAGTAGTAATCTCAAACCTCGAATCTTTGGGTGTGTCTCATTTGTCCATGTGCATAGTCAAGACAGGAAAAAACTCGATCCTAGAGCCCTAAGATGTGTTTTTGTCGGTTATTCCTCTACTCAAAAGGGATATAAGTGTTTTCATCCTCCATCTAAAAGATTCTTTGTGTCGCGGGATCTAACCTTCCATGAAGAGGAACCGTACTTCACTCAACCTTATCTTCAGGGGGAGAGTTTTAAGGAAGATAAGTTTGAAAGTCTTGATCTTTCTGGTCTCGAGTCAAATACACTCAATTTGTCTAGTATTAAGTCAAATACATCTGGTCATGACTCAAATACACTCAATCTCCCTGGTCTCGAGTCAAATCCACCTAATTCTTCCAGTTTCGAGTCAAATAGACTCGATCTTTCTGGTCTTGAGTTAAACACACTTGTACCAAACCCATCTGAGCCTGAAGAACTGGGAGTTGAGTCAAATCAATCAAATATACCAGTAGTTGAATGTGAACCTGATGTGGATGTGAGATATGGAAAGAATCTGGTTTACATGAGAAAGTCAAAGGCCGTTCCTGAATCGACACAAGTTCAAGAGTCTGACTCGACTCCTTCAAATGAGGTAATTAATTCTTCTGAATTGCAGGATAAAATTATGACCCAAACAACAGATGATGACCTAGACCTTCCAATTGCTATTAGGAAAGGTACCAGAAAATGCACCAAACAACCTTTATATCCCCTTTCAAACTATCTTTCTTTTAAAAAATTCTCACCTACCCATAGAGCCTTCCTTACAAACCTTAACGCTACTTCCATACCTACTAATGTTTCTGAGGCATTGTCTGATGAAAAATGGAAGCAAGCCATGAATATTGAGATGGACGCACTGAAGAAGAATGGAACGTGGGAGATAGTGACTTTACCAGAAGGAAAGAGGCCAGTTGGATGCAAATGGGTGTACACGGTAAAATATAAGGCTGATGGATCAATCGAAAGATATAAAGCCAGGTTGGTTGCCAAAGGGTTTACACAAACCTATGGAATTGACTACTCAGAGACATTTGCACCGGTTGCAAAGATGAATACAGTGAGAGTAATTTTGTCACTTGCTGCCAATTATGGTTGGAATTTACAACAATTTGATGTGAAGAATGCTTTCCTACATGGGGAACTTGAGGAGGAGATTTATATGCAGGTACCACCAGGGTATGAAAAAAATGTGTCTGACAATACAGTTTGCAGGTTGAAAAAGGCGTTATATGGCCTAAAGCAATCACCTCGAGCATGGTTTGGAAGATTCACTAAGGTTATGACATCCTTGGGGTACAAGCAAAGTCAAGGGGATCACACCTTGTTCATCAAACACTCGCCACAAGGGGGAGTAACAGTTTTGTTAGTATATGTGGATGACATTATAATGACTGGAGATGATTGGAAGGAGCAACATATCTTGAGTCATTGTTTGGCTAAGGAGTTTGAAATAAAAGCTCTTGGAAAGCTGAAGTACTTCTTGGGAATCGAGGTGGCACATTCCCGAAAAGGCATTTTTATATCACAACAAAAATACATTACAGATTTACTCAAAGAGACAGGAAAAACAGCGTGTAAACCAGCGAGCGTTCCTATGGATCCAAATCTTAAATTGGGTAATACAGAAGAAGATGTTGCAGTAGATAAAGAAATGTATCAACGTCTAGTTGGGAGATTAATTTACTTGTCTCACACTAGACCTGATATTGCATATGCTGTAAGTATGGTTAGTCAGTTCATGCACTGTCCTAAAGAGATCCATTTACAAGCAGTTCATAGAATCCTGCAGTATCTCAAGGGAACTCCAGGAAGAGGAATTTTGTTCAAAAGAAATGGAAATACAACACTTGAGGCCTACACTGATGCAGACTATGCAGGATCAATTGTTGATAGAAGATCCACTACAGGGTATTGCACCTTTCTTGGAGGAAATCTTGTGACTTGGAGGAGTAAGAAGCAAAATGTAGTAGCACGTTCTAGTGCTGAAGCTGAATTTCGAGCCATGGCACAAGGCATTTGTGAATTACTTTGGCTTAAAATTATTTTAGAAGATTTGAAAATCAAATGGGAAGGACCCATGAAGCTCTACTGTGATAATAAGTCAGCTATCAGTATAGCACATAATCCAGTTCAACATGATCGAACTAAGCATATTGAGGTTGATAGACACTTCATTAAGGAGAAGCTTGACAGTGGGCTGATTTGCACCCCATATGTGTCCTCACATGGGCAACTTGCGGATATTCTCACTAAAGGATTGAGTTGCTCAAATTTTGAACGAATTATATCCAAGCTGGGAATGGAGAATACTTATTCACCAGCTTGAGGGGGAGTGTTGGAAATAGAAAAAATACATAGTATGTTTTCCATTAAAAAGAGCATTTAAGTTTTAGGTTCATGTATATTTAGATTCATGCATTTAGGAAGTTGGACTATTATTTATTTCTCCTTGTAAACATAATATGTAATTAATTATATAGTGTATAAATATTATGGATGCTGAGTGCTTTACTCACTCAAGCACATTCAGAACACTCTGATTTCTATTTTTCACATTACTGAGGATTCCAGCCTGAATGGAGTCTCCTACATCCTGTTCTTTTGATTGTTTATGCTCTTTTTGATGCTTAACCAAAGAGTTCTATAAGCAATGCATGAATTGGTATATTGTAATATTTATCACTGGCTCAAGCTTTCGGGTTTAAGGACCGTTCAATTTCTTCAAGAGATCGCCCCTTAGTTTCAACCAAGAAGTAATTGGCGAATGCCGCGGCTAACAGAGAAACTGCTCCGAAGCTAGCATATACTGGTGCAACTCCAAATTTCTCTACCAACTCAAGGAAGAACAATCCCACCACAAAGTTGCAAACCTTGTAAAAGATAAAATTTAAAATCGTTAGACTGAAAAATTCCATCACAAGTAACAAATGCTAAATGACACATAAAAAGAGCTATTCATAGAGGAAAAATCACTGAAGATGCTTAAAATCCCCACCCAATGTGTAGAGAAACTGAACCCCATGATCTTCCCTCGTGTCCTGGTGCTGCTAAGCTCTGGTATAATGATGCCAGTTACAGGGCCAGCTCCAATTGCAAAAGAGAATATATACCTATAACATTGTATAAAGAGAAATTGAATCATCCAAGTCCAGTTAATAGCCATGCTAATATACAAATGTATTCAAAAAATAAGCATTAAGAGAGAGCAAAAAAAGAGGAGGGGCATATTGATCTGCACAACAGCGCAAGCGTTAGCATTGTCACCTAAGTTACTTGAGGAAGAAGAGAAAGCACTTGCTCTTGCAGAAGCCTTGATGGCAATTAGCAAGTAAAAGCTTACATGATAGTTCCTAATATTGATAAGTTGTTGCTGAGTTGCTCATCCAAGGGAAAGATGACAGCATAGACCACAAGAAACATTGAAATCGCCTACATAGAAGCAGAAATGAAAATCACGAGCTACCAAGGAATAAGATCTAAACAAATTCAGCATGTGCATGCGCATGCATGATACTGTTGTTTACATATACAGAGAAAGAAGTTATGGATGCCTTGTACAAACTCACCATTCCTAAATAGCTTCCTATAATAAGTTTTTGCCTCCCTTCTCTATCGATTAAGTATAAAGCACAAAGTGCACCTGAAGGAAAGAACCGGTTCACAGCAATCAGGATCTGAGTTCAAGATGAAACTTATATTGTGATAAATAAATGCAATGCATACTGCAAACCTGCAAAGTTTGTAAGCCCGACAAACAAGCTTGCTAAAGCACTGCTTTGAATTCCGACGTCATGAAAGGTCAATGATGAAAAATAAAGAACTGCGTTTATGCCTGCAAACTGCTGAAGTACAAAAAGGGCACCTCCAATGAAGGCAACTGTAAACACAGAAGAAAGCCTGTTATGGATTGTTTGCTTCATGTGGCATGTAGGTAATAATTAAGAGTATGCGTGTGTTTATGAAAAATAAAATATATATTTTATGATGTTAAATTCAATCCTAAGTCCTAACTCCAGCAGAAACGATCCCTTTAATGTGCTTATATTTCTGCTGACATAAATTTTCAATCTATGAAGATAGGAAAAAGAATAATTTTCCGTCTACAAAATGTTGTCTCAAAGTAATAGCCAAAAGCACCTTGATACAACCTCTAGAATGTGGCTGCTCCAAGATCTCTGACCATCTGCTGTCCAAATCACTGCCATCATTCTTGCTGACAGATTGAAACTCTTCAATTGCACCCTCAACTTCAGATGCTCCCCAAAGATCCCGTATAACTTTTTTTGCATCATTTATTCTCCCAGCCTGAGCAGAAATGTCAAATCTTTAGAAACAGTGGAAAATCAGAGAGATAAGATAAGGAAACAATGAAGTGATATACCTTGCAAAGCCAGCGTGGGCTATCAACAGCAAATTGCATACCCAGACCAACAACAAAACCAGGGACGCTTGCAATATACAGCATTGTCCTCCACCTGAAAGTTGCTACCATTTAGCCCTTATTTGGAAAGTAATTTTCTGTTTTTAAAGAATAAAGAATAATGACATACAAATGATGAACGAATCAAAAGAAAAACAGACCCAACAATAATCCCATTGGAATCAAGAAGTGTCTTAAGGAAACATTGTTTTCTTAAAGCTGTCTTGAAAACTACAAAATAAGGTTGCATGCCTGTTGCAGTGGCTCTATATATGATGTCAAATTTGGAATGACGAGAAGGATATGAGCCACATTCATGGCATTTCCATTTAAATCATTCAAAGAAAATTAACAGAGAGAGGATAAAAGACACTCATATGAGAAATTAAATAAGGAAAGAAATCATGAAATAACAATACTAAAAGATCAACTAAGATAATCTAAAATTTTCTTCTATTATGATATATTTTTCATATATTCTAAGCTCTATTACACAAAGAAAATTGCTATGTTTATATTAGTCACTAAAGATCATAGAATATCTTTCTTTACAAATTCCATATTAAGATATCTAAAACATTCGAATCAATTTAAAATCAATTTGTTAAGAGTACCACACCGGACCATATATGATCTGAACATGTCCTTATAAGTGGGGGCAACCCTCACCCTATAAGCCGGTTTTGTAGGGTTGAGTTAGATCCAACCACATTTCTTAACACAATTTTACCCCTTTTCATTGTGACAAGCGTAATGAAAAGGCAAGAGGAAATATGAGAAATGATGGTGATTGGCAATGTATATTTTTTATTACACTCCCTTGCCATTGGCAAGCATATTCCTCCTATTTTCTTGTCCACCACACAAAATATAAACTGTAACTATTAAACAACTGCTTGAGAAAATGCTTAAAAGGCCAAAAATTAAGTGGTCCGGGAGCAATCCAATTAGGATTAATTATTGCTCATTCAAACATGCTACAGCTACAAATCAAATTTCCAGAAAGTGTATGTGTACTTTACAAAAATATTTAAGCCAAGTTACTCTATATGCTTTAAAGCAGATAATTTCACTAGTGAAATTTGATGTCGTTAAAGAGTTCCACATTGGATGAGATGTGACCTAAAACTATGTTTATAAGTAGGGGCAATCGTCACCTTACAAGATGGTTGTAAGATTGAGTTAGACTCAATCTAAAATTCTAAGATGGTATCAGAGCCTATCCAGGATCACTTGCTATCATGTTTTCGCTATCCTTCCACGCACCAAACACGTTTCCGCTATCGGACCACCCACCGTTGATATCCAAGCACTAATCCCTATAGTGTAGGAAGTGATACTTGCTATCATGTTTTCGCTATCCTTCCACGCGCCAAACACGTTTCCACTATCGGACCACCCACCGTTGATATCCAAGCACTAATCCCTATAGTGTAGGAAGTGAGCAAGTGTACAGACCAAACAGGTTTTCGCTATCGGACCTAATAGTGTTAGGCGTGAGAGGGTGTGTTAAAGAGTATTATGGCGGATGAGATATGGTCTCAACTTACAAGTCTGTTTTGTAAGGTTGAGTTAGGTCCAATCTACAATACTAAGAAATATGTTACAACTTTTTACATCATAGCTCATTCTCAGGTACAACAACAGTGCATCATAAATAAAAAGGCACTGATGAGTGTTTCAATTAATTTTTTGTAATGACAAATATTAGTTGTTATTGTATTAGTGAGTGGTGTTGAACCCATGGACTCCTTATTATTCCAACCCTTATGTCCCTTCCCCAAACCATCAAGTCACCTTATCACTTTGAAGTGATTACATGTAAACCAAACATTGCAGCCGGATCACCACCAAAATAGAAGATGAAAAATACACAAACATGCATCTATTACAGCACATCAATAGACAATTTCGGCAAAAAACCTCCAGAAACCTATAAAAACCATTTATAAAATAAACCTGTCACCCTTGTTGATCATTCATCATATTCATATTCCCAGTAAATCTATTTATTTACCTCAAAATACCTTAATACCATATAGCACAAGTGAAAATCTTAGTATTAAATGCTAATTCCACGAGTCTCTGAGGAAGAAAATACAAAGAAACTCACCAGTGAGGATCATTCTCAGAAGGAATTCCAAGAGATAGTGATGCAATAATACCAAGACAAGTGCCAATTTGACATAAGGACCCTAGGGAACCCCTATATTTGGTCGGAGCAACCTACACACAAATGATAGTGAACAAACATGAGAAAAACTTGATATTGTTGTCCTAGAATAGAATTTCTTTCCTCAATCAACATGGAAGAACACCACTTAAGAAAAATATTACTTGGATTTGGCATCTTAGAAATCAGATATGTCAACTTATAATACTTGGGGAACAAGAATAAGAGTTAATCACAAAGTTAATCATTAAGTACCTCAGATATGTATATAGGAACAAGAACAGCATTCACACCTATACCAAGACCAACAAGAAACCTTCCCCAAAGTATCTCATCCAAGGAGTGGGCATTTGCACTGTCAAATTGGAAGAGATATGATAATAATATCCTTAACACATCAACTATTTGCAATCTTTGGGCAATACAAGCACTGATGATCAGCAAGAATGTAAAGCCTACCCTGTTATAATCATAAATCATCTATGCATAGCAGTAACACAATTCAGAACAAAAGGATAAAATAGCATTTAGCAATACTAATGTAGAGAAACATTGTGCGCTCCGCTAAACACTCTTCAACTTATTAGAAATAAATGAGTTGAGACATTCAAGTTACCTAATAAAAGTTTAATTATTAGAAACATGTTTGATGCTGAACAATCATTGACTATAGATGCGAAGGAGAAATAGATACAGATAATAACTCGGCTTAAAGGAAGAACAAGTTTCATTAATCATGTATTGTACCTTATTATGGCCCCAAGGATCAAGGGTATAGCATCAATCTGAAATGTGAGCCTACAACCAAGTTTATCAACCAAAGAACCAGTGCTTATACTCCCAATAAAGGCGCCAGCAATAAATATACTAACAACAAGTCCCTCAATGAACGAGTTTCCTTGAAAACCAAGTTCCTGAGCAATTGAAACAATTGGACCATTCATGACCCTGCAAAATAAGCAATCCAGTTTCAAACAGTTCATCACAATAAGCTATAAAATCAAAAACCAAATCACAACGAAGGTTTCAAAAGTTCGAAAGAGGGTCTAAGTTCTAACTGACTGACCCGATATGATAACCGAATGTGAAATTGGACATGGAAGCGATCAGAACGTGAGGAAAAGCGGGTAACCATCCAAGGTCCAGTTCTTCATTGCCGTTTTCTTCCAATGGATGGTCTGTTACTTCGTCTGTAACATTAGTAATCTGTGAGTCGGGATTGTGATCCTTGATGGCTGAAACTCTGAGGTTAGGAAGACGAAAGGAGGAGTTGAGAGAGTAATGTTTGGTTTTGGTTTTGGTTTTGGCTTTGGGTTTTGGTTTGAAGAGTGAAAAGAGTTTGGGGTTAGAGTGAGTGGAGATGATCGCTGAGGACACAAAATTAATGGTGTTCATCATTGAAAACTGAAAAAAAAAGAAAAAAAAAAAAAGAAAGTATAGTACTCTAAGAAGAAGCAGCCTCAATATTTGTTTGCTTTGCAGCATAGCACCCTCACTCAAGTTGTTCACGTCCACGTCATTGTGCGTGTGTTTTATTGAACTGTCATTTATCGGTGGAAGAATCTAAATTCTAATTATCTTAATCAATTGCGTTCCAAAAAAAAATAATTATCTTAATCAAATTGCTTGTGAATCTTATTTGAAACCTAATCCGAGATGTCAATATCATTCCATTTTATTAGAGGGTCTGTTTGGTAAATGGAGGAGAAATGGGGGAGAAAATTTAATTAAGTATATGTTTGATTTAAAAAAGAGAAGGGAAGGGGAATGAGAGAATTATGTTTGTGAGAAAAACTTGCATGGATACGCACATAAATAATTAGTGTTAGGAACAACCAATAAGAAAAGAGAAAATTTTAAATTTATTTAAAATTTAATTTCTTTTTTAATTGGATTCATGGGGTGGTTGTGATTGAGGAGGAGAGAGAAAAAAATATTTTTATTTTTTAATTAATAAAATTTTTTGATTGGATGTTTGTAAAGCCACTTGTTATGTTTGTGTTCATGTAAGTATTTTTCTATGTTTGGTCCACAAGGTGAGGAGATGAATTTTAAAATTAAATTGTCTTTTTATCCTTACAAATATTATCATTTTAGTAAAAATAATTCTAAATAAAAATAGTTTTGAGTAAATTTCACTAAATAAAAACTTGTTTATAAATCACATAAATTTAAACAATATCTAGAAACATATTAAATTGTAAACAAATTATTCATAAACATATTAAATTATAAATAAAATATTTATAAAAGCCGTAAGGCTATTATAAGATGATCAATCAGATGATACAAAGACCATTTGCATTATCAATGTTTTGCGTACTTCAAGTGGACATTGGAAAATTATCCTAAATTTGTCAGCATCTCTTCACGATAGTGCAATATATCTGAGGCAATTACTTTGCATCACATCCACACTCCTTTATTAAATTCCATGATTCTTCCCCAGAAATTGGAGGTAGCTCATATTTCTGGCGCTCTCTCATTATTTCATTTCCTTCTGTCAGTGCATTTGTAACTAAGACAATTGATTCTCGAAGTTCAATAATATCGTTGTTTGTATATTTGTTTTTAACTACTTTCATTTTCTTCCTTTTCCTACCACTTAAAGGATCTCGTGATTGTGTTTCAGGTACAGAAAAATCGTAAGTAGCATCAAAGCCTTCCAAATTCACCTCATTTCGGGCAACATGGTCATGAATATTGTGAATAGTTTCAACAAAGTCTTCATTGGTGAATGATGGCTTTTGTTTTCTTGCATCTTTCAAAGTTCTAGATTCCTCTCCATCAACTCGGTTATGTCCATAAAGTATCATCATCTTCTCATTTCTTACATTTCTCCAATTTGATTATTTTGGTTTTGACTGAGAAAAGTATGATAAATAAAATATATAAGATTAATAAAAGTTATACAATTATTTATTAATAAAATATTTTTAAATACAAAAAGTTCATCAAAAGTTATCTCAATTAAGCATCACAAGCTTCTGACTCAGCATCTCATAATTGTGTAGTTGAATTTCAAGAAAAATCGCTCATACCACCTTTAAAAATGTCATAATATTCAGTGAAGTTATTTTTCAGATTTTTCCAACGATTTTTTATCTTCACCTTGTCAACTTTGTTTCCATACGATGTACGGAGTTCAGCTGCAATATTTTCATATGTCAATGTAGTGAATGTACAGTTGATTTTGTTCCCCTTTTCATATCATGCCTAAAAGCATCAACAAGAGCATCATCCATGACTCTATTCCAAGTCAAAGTTCCAAAATTACCATTATTAATTGTTAATTGCTTACTCGATGTCATAAACTATAAAAATGATCAATTATAACACAACGAAGTTAATAAATATAATTGACAAAAAGTTGCAATATCATAATAGATTTAGTACTACTTAATCAAGGAACAACAATTGTACTAATTTGAATTAATGAATTTCTTTCTTGGGTTGGAAGCCCCCCAAACGTAGGTGATGTTGCACTAAACAAGGTTAATTCTTTGTGTGCTTTATTGCTTTATATTTTTAAATTTTAGTTTCTGATTTTTTAGTATACATTGTCCCAGGCATCATGTCAGACAGTTGTCTCCAGAATTTTCCATCTGTCATAAACCTATTGTACATGTTGTCCCAGACATCAGGTCAAACATTTGTCCTCCTGAGAACACAATTTCAAAAAAGACTAAAATCTGCAATTAAGAATGAAATTTATCAAAATTCATAAATTTATTATCATAAGAAGCTCAAAATTGGAACCCAAATAGACCTTAAACACTTAAAACGAATGAACGGTAAATAGAATTGTAGTGGCGATGAAACGAAAATGGAAATAGTGACGACAATTGAAAATGGACCGAGAACGAAAAATTGTAGCGGGGATATATTAGGTTTTAGTTAAAAGAATAACATGTGGAAAATTATATCAAAAGAGAATAAATTAAATTATATATATTTTACATCCATCAAACATTGTAATTAAATTTTGGTTACCGAGTTCAATTCCGTCATGGTACATATTGGAATTTAATTGTTAAAAGTAAATAAAATATTTTAGGTCAGATGGGCGACACCTGACTTAATAATTATACTTCTTAAGTCGGTTAATGAACACATACGACTTAAAAAATTTAATAAAGTTTTTTTAATTTAATCTTTGTTAAGTCAATTTTTTTAATAGATAATTTGGGTCTAGCAAGATTTGAACCTGAGACTTTGAGGGGAGTACACCCTCAAAACTAGGGATGGCAAAAATATCCATACCTGCGCATATCCGCAGATAAAATCCGTCACGGATACGGGGCAGATAGTTTAATAGATATCCACGGATAAAATAAATGGACATTTAAATACCCGTTTATTAATGGATATGGATATGAGTTTAATGATACCGTGCCCGCAAATATCCATATCCGTTAATAAATTATAAAAATTACTTAAATAATATTAGTTTTTTATACTCTATCTTTTCATCTTCTAAAAAAACTAGTCCCCTCATATATATATATATATATATATATATATATATATATATATATATATATATATATATATATATATATATATATATATATTTAAGTTTTCTTTGAAGAAAACATTTATATTCTATACAAATTTTATTGGCCATTTCATATATACGCTTCTTCTATACGTCATATTTCACTTCAACAATTCTACCGTCCAACCAACTAGTACCGCTCTTTTTTCGTCCAATTAGTGTCATCATTTCTACTATTCTGTCGTCCGCTCTTCCACTATAACTCACAATAGCAATATCATTTTTTTTTGTTAAAAATGAAATGTAAGTGATATTATGCTTTGGTGAAAATGAAGGAAATTAATTTGATAAAATTTTGTTAAAATAAGAGAATTTGTATGAATGATATGTGAGAATAACGTCTTGCATTTTTAAAAGAAACTAAAAAGTATTTTTTTCAAAACATAATTTTAGAAAAATATTGTTATCCATGGATATCTGTAAATATCCACGGATATCTTAAAACCCGCGGATTACCCGTTTAACAGATATCCACACGGATATGATACGGATATGGATATCATATTTATTTAACGGGGAAGACACAAATATCATACTATCCATCCCCATGGATATTCATTTACATCCCTACTCAAGACTCAAGCTTTCACTACTAGGCCACACACATGCACACTTGTTAAATCAGTTTTAAATGCACCCTACCTTACTGAGTTAGAAATATTTACGGAATTGCCACCGCATCACTTTTTAAGTCAGATGGCAGTTGAACTAACTTAACAACCTTTGGTAATAAGGTATTTTTGTACTAGTAACTTAACAATTTGCCTACGAAATATAAATTATATCACATAAATGTTTTGGTTGATGTTCATGATTTAATCTATCCACATTGTTTTCTGGTTGTCGAAACCGGTTCCCATATGTTTCTTTTGTGCGACATTGCAGAGGTTTTGTGGGAAGTTATGGCTAATTGGATCGTCATGAATGGTATGACATTGATGATTCTGTGGCATTCTATTATCATTCTTTTTATTTACACTATCAAAACAATTTGTCTTTTAGCTTGACAGGGTCTATTTAGATTGCCATAATTTGGACTCTATGGAGTAGCAAGAATAATATTGTGTTTTAAATTGGGTTTTAAGATGTAAACAAAATGCTTAATCTTGTTAAAATCCTTACTTGAAAATGGGTGGTAGTTAATTCCAAAGGGATGATTGATATTAACTTTGATCTTTGGGATTTGAATCTTGTGGCTTGTTTTTTCCAAGAATCTTATTTTATAATGGGTAGAATATCCTCTGTATTCCAATTTATCTCATCTTTACTTATAAAAAATGGCATTCTCCATGAAGACAATTGATTAAGTAATTAATTCGGAGACATAGTTCATAATATATGAGCGAGCTAATATATTGCAACGATTCCAAGCTCGATAAGTAGGATCGAAGGTGTCAGTAGGAACATAGATGCTACCATCAATGGATTCTAACTTCATCTTTTCACTAAGAGCTCTTCTCATGGATTGTTTCCAAGAGTGATAGTTCAAATTAATTAGTTTTGGAGAAATTGATAGAGGTAGGTCCATCACTAGGATAAACAAAATACATTGTAGATTGATCTAGAATTGGATTAAGAGATTGAACACGAGGAGACATGAATGAAGAACAAAGAAGAGATTAAAGATAAAAGGGTTAAATGACTTTTACCCCCAGTCATATGAGCGTGTTTTGATTTACCCCCCTTAAAAAAATTTGTTAAACAAATCTTACCAAATAAAGATTCCATCAAATTTGACCTTGTATCAAAATTTGTTAGAATCTGCATACGTGGCACGCCATGTGGTATTTTTTTTAATTTTTTAATTTCCACGTGGAAATTCGTTTTTTTTTAAAATATATGTTTAAAATTTCTTTTTATTATATATATATATATATATATATATATATATATATATATATATATTTTAAACTTTATTGATTCGTTGTTAAAAGGTTAAATATCAAAACTAAAATATTTTGTCTACAATGAGTATAGAACCCAAGACACAATATATACAAGAGCTTCACTTTACCACTAGGCCAATTGCTCCTATTGTTTAATTTCTTGCATTAAAAATATTAAAATAACATATAATTTAAGCCAAAATAAATATAGTTTGAGACTATTCATACTTCTAAATAAAATTACGGGATTAGATGTACTATTTTTCAAGATAAATTGTAAGTAAGAAACTTGTTTAATATAAGATAAATTTTATTAAGAATTACTATATCTTCAATTCTATATATTCCAATATCATAAATTTTAGTGGTCTAATATGCCTACTTAGACTCGCTAGTCCCAAACCTATCAACCAAGTTTGATGAGTTTGAATTTGAGTCATATAATGACAGGTAAGGATGACAATGGATATCCATGGGTACGAATACTAGTCTCCCGCTACCCATCCGTTTAATAAAAATGATATCAATATCCGTCACATACCCGCAGTGGCGAAGCCAGAAAAATTTCAAAGCCTGGGCAAAATTTTAAGGACGACAATTCACATAAGTCGAAACTTAACTAATGGAACTTCGTAAAGTGAGAATTAAAAAACATAGGCAAACAAATTTAACATACAATACAAGTGAGAGTAATTACAAATTTGGCCAAGAGTAATAGGGAGAAAAGTAGTCGATTGTCTTCACTTAAAGCCTTAAGAACTTAACATAATCCACAACAGTGAAACTAAAATTCATGAAATTCTCACTAACCTAACAATAGTAAAACTAAAATCAAGTTCAAATTAAAACTAACCTAGTAACAACAAAACTAACGCATGATCCTAAAAACGTCGTGAATGACGTCGAGAACATTATTAATTTAAGAAAATCTAACTAAAAAACGATAATTTATAATTTTTTTGAATATTTAAGGAAAATAAGAGACATTTTTTATATTTTATAATAATAATTAAAAGAGAGTAAATAAAATTTAATATAAACTAAATTAATTAAATCAAATAACATAATTTTAAATAACTAAATTAATTAAAATAACTAAATTGATTATAAAGTGTTAACTAAAATTAAAACTAAATAAATTAGGAGAATAATCAAGAATACATGGGATCATATAAAAAAAAGAGTTAAAAGGTAGTGCACTGACAGTGTAAAATAATTTTACACTGTCATCCAATAGGGAGTTATGAATGTGCCATATCATTAAAGTTTTTTTTAAATAAAAAAATATTTTAATTAGATGCATGGTGGTGATTGGTTGACAGTGTAAAAATATTTTACACTGTCAGTGCATGACCCCTTTTCTCATAAAAAAACCTAAAATTTCTCTAAAACTTAAATGAGAGTTAATTTAAAAAAGAAAAACCAACGGATCCTCCCCACCCCCTCTTTACCATTTATCCATTTTCTTTTCCCATTTTTTATGTTGGCATAGAAAAGAATATCATTTAATTTTTTCCAAAGCCTTTTATTTAGAGCCAATGTGTGCTTGACATATGGCAGTTAATATAATAATAATTAGAAAATAAAACCAAACCGTTTGATCACTTCCACGCACTAGATGAAACCACAAGCCACATGTACTGTTTATTTTCTTTTTCCCTTTCAATGTTGCCGTCAACCACAGTTAATCCACCCAAAATCAAAACTAATCTGCAACTTTTAAATTTTATTCTTTCTGTTTCTCTTTCTCAGCCTCTCTTGCTCCACCAAAATCTAATTTTTCTTCTTGTTCATCACATCTATTTCATCATCTTCACCATTTTAGATTCGTAGGACCGCCGGCATAAATTCCGACTAAAGCCAAACCACTTAAACATGCCCTTTTGTTTTCACCATCACCAACTTGCATCAGAGGTTGTGGAGAATGGTGGTTGCGCTGGAAAGGAAGAGCAAGAGCCTGGGCAACTGCCCAACCTCGCCGGGCGTTGGCTTCGCCCATGCATACCCGTGTGGATATCTGCCGGGTGGGTATCCGTGATATTTTAACTATCCGCGGGTATTTACGGATACCCATGAATACTTTTTTTAATTGAAATTTACTAATTTTTTATATATTGAATAGAAAATTTATCTTTTTATTAATAAAAAAGTATGTGTTATACATTTTTTATATTAAATTCAAAAGCATCTTATAATAAATATTGATGTAGAATGTAAGAAAATGTTAAAAGAATATTTAAGTATACTAATTGATATTAAAAAGATATTCAAGTATACTAATTTTAAAAGGATATTTAAGTAATTTTAATCACTATTAACGGATATACGGATATGGATACCCGCAGTTATGGATACCATCAAATCCGTATCCGTACCCATAAGTAAACGGGTAACTAAATATCCGTTTATAATACTCATGGATACCCGTTAAGCTATCCAACACGTGCCCGTGACGGATTTTATCCGCGGGTACCCGTGGGTATGGGTTTTTTTGCCATCCCTAATGACAGGTGACATAAAAATCTTAATATTCCTCATGGACCATATAATGGTAGGTGACATAAAAACCTTTTCAATTCAAGTACTACTATATTATATTTTTAAGATTCATAAAAAGAAAAAGGCCAAAGCTACAAAAGAATAATAAGAGTATAAATCATATAATAAAATGTAAGAAATTAAACAATAGAAGCAATTAAAATTTAAGAAATTATTTTCACTCAAACCTATTAGAGTGATAAGTAGGGGTGACAAATGGATAATAATATATAAGAAAATTCAAATAAGAAAAATGAAAAGGCTACGTTTAAATTGATGGAACATAACGGAGCGGAGTGGAGCGGAACATGACGGAGCGAAGTGGAGCTGAGCGGAATGAAATATATATATATATATATATATATATATATATATATATATATATATATATATATATATATATATATATATATATATATATATATATATATATATATATATATATATATATATATATATATATCACGTTCCGTTGTTTGGTTAATTTTCTTAAAATCTTTCATTTCATCTCATACACTCAAAATTGGATGGAACAAAAAATAGAGAATTGAATGGAATTGATTTCATCCTATTCCATTCCATTGATTATTTACAAATCCAAACAATGAAACCTCGTTAATTACCACTCCATTCCATTATATCACAGTTGTCCAAATATACCCTTAAGTAGCTACAATTAACTATCTTATTAACTAAGTTTGATTAAAATTACTACCCTTAACATAACATGTGTATTCCTTTGTCCTCTCTCAACAAATTTTGGGATCAATTC